>NC_084994.1:21414741-21447241 GCF_963854185.1 Sardina pilchardus | reverse complement strand
TGGGCGAATTAGAACAAAGGCACCTAACCCTAAACTTAATTGTCTAACCCTAGCGCCTTCCAGGCAGAGCTGCCTTGAAGTCGACGACGGGAGCTCAAAAGACCATAGATCACCCCCAATCTCCTTACGACTAATTGCACTCATATGGGGTATGTCGTTTTGTTGCATTTCTGCAACACTTCTGAGCCTAATGGTAGGAAACAACATAAAATACATTCAATCATCTGATGATCCGTCTAAAAACGAATACATACAATTATGGGCATAATATGCAGAATGCTTATTCTGGTTTTCTTTATTCTACTCTTTCTATTCTGTTCTTCTGTTCTGGAAGAAATTTATCTATTATTATTTTATTTCATTTTCTATGGACAATACATACCTGTTTCTGTCAACACACTGACATGCACATAAATCGAAGAATGGACAATGTCATCCATCTCAGGGAAAACATTGGTAATGTGCTCTCTCCATAGGGTAGCATTGCCCGCCCCATCTGTGATCTTTCAGCAAATATGTCATGTTAAAATTTGATTTATATGATATTTGTATTGGTGTGTGTGTGAGTGTGTGTATGTGTGTCAGTGTGTTTGTATGTACTTATGACTTCATAAAAAAATGTATACCTCAACTCTCTGAAGTGAAAGCGGTAGGCTCCTCTTTTGACCATCGGTCAACACTACTCCAAACATCACAAAAGCCATTCCTGTCACTTCTTTGCCAAACAAATACCTTTATTGGGAGTGAAACACAGTGTAAACCAGGATAACTCAAATAAACCCAAAAGTAATCAATCAATCAATTTAAGCTAAATAAAATATTTTGGAATAGCAAATATTTCAAGAATGAATACACCTATGGGACATTTGCTTTTTTATCTTTAAAGGGATATTCCACCATTTGGGGAATTACATTTCCACCTCCCCTTGAGTTATTATACTATTGATTTTTACCTTTCTCCAGTTCATCCAGCCATTCTCTGAGTCTAGCGATACCACTTTTATCTCCAGCCTAGCATAGATGATTGAATCGGAGGGGTAAGCCCTAAATTCCCACAGCCCTATGTTCCCATGGCCCTATGTTCCCACATTTCTAATAATAATTAAAAAAAATACTTTTTTTTAAATTAGGCCCTATGTTCCCACAACCCTATATTCACACAGTCCTATCTTCTCTCAAAATTGTTCTGATAGTGACTAATTGGGATACAATCTGATGCAAATTGACAGACCAACAAACGGAAAATGAAACATGGTCATTTTCTAGGCTGATTTGACATGAAACTATACTCTCATTCAGGCGTAATAATCCAGTCACTAAGCAAATTGTGTGCCAATACTAAAGTGGTAATGTGCATGCGTCCAGAGAAAGTTAAGCGTCGCCATAGGTCAGACTCGGTCAGACTACGTCACATGTCTGCGCAGGAGACAGAAGACCAAATGAAAAAACGTTGAAATTTGCTTCCTTGGTCTCTGCTGACATCTACGTGATAGCTCTGTCCATATCTTTTACTGTCTGGCTGGACCTCCTCCCTGTAGGCAGGGCTGTACAGTGCGAGCATATCGTCGCATTATTCGGCTAAAAATAGATGTGTGTGAGTGGTAAAATTTGAAGGTCGCACACATGCGAGTACGGATTTCAACCCATTCATTCGCATTTTGCTTCTAAAATGAATTCATAAAAAGTGGATCAAATGTTCGCACCTGGCGTGACACATCATCAATCTCAAGCACACGCAAGAAATGTCACTTCAAATCCATTCTTATTTTTTCTCCAATCTGTTAATTATCAGTTGGTAACTAGAATATAGCCTATACCATAGCATATTGTTTAAACAGGAGACGAATTTAAGGCATAGGTAAGCTCTTTAGATCAACTGCAGTTAGTCTTTAGGTCTAATATCTGTCTGTCTACGTTTTCAGCGCAGAGAAATTATCCGCGATGGGCGAAAGAAGCAAAATGCACACCCATTCTACTCTGTCGGATTGCTCACAAAGTTCTAGTCACACTGAAATGCATGTCACTTGACAGAGCACAACCTTAGCTTTCCGATGTTATTATACAGCACCCTCCATAACTATTGGCACCCCTGGTTAAGATGTGTTAAAAGCCTTAAAATGAATTCGGTTTTTATTGTAGAAGCATACTCTCACACTGAAAATTGTAGAAAAATGTAACCTTCAATTGAAGTGAATTGTAAGGGGAAAAAAGAAATCCCTGATTAAGAAATAGTTATTCTTCATAAAATGACCTGTTCCACAATTATTGGCACCTCTAACAATTCCTAGGAAACAAATGTGATTAAAGTATTTATGTCATTTCTACAGTAGTTTACAAAGTTGATCAGAGTATGTACATGAACATTTCATTAGATGAACATTTAATTAGTAATTCTTAACATCCTGTTTCCTTGGGGTATAAATATGACGTGACACAGAGGCCATTTCTCTTCAACATGAGAAAGACCAAGGAACACACCGTTTAAGTAAGGCAGATGTGTGTCGACCTTCACTAGTTAGGCCATGGCTACAAGAAAATCTCCAAAGCTCACTGTTACAGAATTGCATCAAATGGTTGCATCTTGGGGTCACAAAGTCTCCAAAACAACCATCAGGCGCTATCTACATGCCAACAAGTTGTTTGGGAGGCATGCACTCAAAATCATAAGCGCAAACGTCTGGAGTTTGCTAAGCGGTACTAGGCCTTCAACTGGGACCGTCTGCTTTGGTCAGAGATAGAGCTTTTTGGCAACAAACACTCTAAGTGGGTCTGGCGTAACAAAAAGATGAGTATGCAGAAAAGCACCTCATGCCCACTGTGAAGTATGGGGGAGGGTCGGTGATGCTGTGGGCCTGTTTCTCTTCCAAAGGGCCTAGGAACCTTGTTAGGGTGCATGGCATCATGAATGCTTTGAAATACCAGGACATTTTAAATCAAAATCTGGTGGCCTCTGCCCGAAACCTGAAGATGGGTCGTCACTGGGTCTTTCAGCAAGATAATGGCTCTAAACATATGGCCAAATCTACACAGAAATGGTTCACCAGACACCGTATCAAGCTCCTACCATGGCCATCTCAGTTCCCAAACCTCAACCCCATTGAAAACCTGTGGGGTGAGCTGAAGAGGAGAGTACAGAGGATAGGACTCAGGTCGCTGGATGATTTGGAGATTTTGTGCAAAGAGGAATGGTCGAAGATCCCTCTTTCTGTTCCCACTAATCTTTTAAAACATTATAAGAGAAGATTAGATGCTGTTTTATTACAGTAGCAAAAGGGTCCAAAGTATTAACATCAGGGGTGCTCATAATTGTGGCACACATGATTTGATGTAAAATAATAATTTCTTAATGTGGGATTTTTTTTCCTTCTGAATAAATGCACTTGTATTAAAGGTTGGATTTTACGCTTTTTTTTCATTGTGGTCCTATATTATTTTGAAAAAAAAAAGAATTTATTAGAAGCTAAAGAACACATCTTAACCAGGGGTGCCAATAATTATGGAGGGCACAGTATATGCCTAGTTGCTGTGTTAAACGGATCGCAAGAAAATCAATGTGAATTTAGCCTGCGCTTGGAGGTCTGCACTCTTGGAGTGCTTTTCATATTTACTTTGTGTGCATTATCTGCGACGGGAGAAAAATGCAAAACGGCAAACCATATATTAAAATAAACGGCAGACCTTACCAAATACGAGGATATAAAACATTCATTTGTAGCCTGTAATAAGCCATTCCCAAGTAGCCTAATCCATTTTTAAAATGTCAATACAGTTCTACTGTTCTCCAACTTCAGGCTGTAGGCTAATAGCGCCCCAAAATAATGAACTACTGTAGGCTACTGCTTGCATATTGTGTTTTTCCACTTGTTGGTTTTGAATATTTAAATAAACTACATAGAAAGCAAAAGCATTGCTTCCACAGGCGTAATTTTTGACTAGCGGAAATCAAGTCAAAAAATCAAATCAAGAAATATTTAAATTATTGACTTATTATCAATATCAAAACAATTGTGTCACTAAAATTCTTATCATGTATTTTGCATTGGCTCCTGAAAGATAGATAGATAGCCTATAGAACATCTATAGATTATGTAAATAGCTACAGTATTGTTGTTATAATGTGTCTGCCAATGGGCCTGCACTTAAAGATTGTGCTGATACCATTTTCAAAATGCCCCCTAAAGATGATATCCTGGTAACTCCTCTGTTGGCAAGAGTATTAGGATTCTTAATCCACAGTGTTTGATGATAATGCACAAATCTTGCTTGCCGCATAACAAGAAGAAGAAAAAGTTGCTCGGGAACGCACACCTGAGTCCGAGTGGGGTCCCACACTGAGTAAAGTTTGGCTGTAACTGCCCACCAACATGTACGTGCATGAGAGCTTGTGCCCAACGCCGAATTTCGTGCATGGAGCTGGTTCTAAATGCTCCATGCGGCGCCATGTTTGAAAATGCCGTGTCAACATGGAGAAGCTAATCTTCACGGTCTTGACCCCCTGGTTTCACCCCAAAAGAGCAATTAATGCCAGACCGAACTTCCCAACCTCAAATGTTGTGGGCGGGGCTAAACTCGGCAGGCACTCAGGCTAGCATTTTACCACAAGTTCATAAAATCTGGAGACATGCGATGCGTTTGCGTCCCCTTCTTGCGTCCCCTTCTTAGTTTACGGTACAGCAGTGCTGCCGTGTTACCACAGTGATAAATGTGTCCACATCTCTACATCATTCTTTCTCACCGAGCATTTATATCGATCTCCAGTTTATCATCATCCACATAGTAAAAGTTTTTCCTCGGAGCCAATGTTATCTCAAAGCTTGGCAGAACTAAGATAAAGTGAAAGAAAGGGAAATAAAATTAAAAAGAAGAAAAAGGTTAAATTGAAATGAGAATGGCACAATGTGTAAGTATTACTACTGTAGTTCATGCCACTGTGGCTGTCTTCCAATTTCCAATGCAATCTCCATTGACTGCTCACTCACCATATTCTTTAATCTCAAACTGTGAAGTGAAGTGTTTCTGTGGGGTGTTAATGAATCTTGCCACGAGGGACCAGGTCCCAAAACTGCAATCAGAAAGATTGTAGAGTAAATTTGGATGTACCAATGTGCATTTATGGTGTGTAGTGTATTCATGTTTTATATGTTGTTTTATGTGTAATTACACATTTATGTGTAATTACAAATTACAAATTCAGTACAGACCTGACAAGCTCTGGAAGAGTGTAGGATCGACTTAACATTCCCTTTTTACCTTTCAGGGTTATAGTCTCTTGAGTTAATGAAATCCCATCTTGATTCTGAGAAAATAAATCAATCAATGTAATTCATAGATGAAAATTAATACATTTTTCAACCATGACCCATTGTTAGATGTATACAAATCACAACTTTTCTGAAACATCAAATTTATTTTCATCAAATTCTGAATGAAAATATATTTCCAATCTTAAAGGTAGGTTATGGGATTCTCTTTTCAAAAACCTTCTGCCACACAAATACCTAGAGAGCAGAAGTTATTTGTTTAGTGATGTGTAATGGACGTTAAAGGTGGGGTACTGTATGTGACTCTCAGACATCCCAAGTCTCCCGGAAGTTCCGGGAATCTCCCGCATATTAATAGCGACTCACTGATGCCCGCAAATTACTTAAAATCTCCCGGAATCTAGAGCGAGCGGGCAAGATCGCGCGCACACGACACAGACTGTGCTCAAAACCGCGCACAGCATCTGTGTAGCGCGCACACGAGAGAGGCAGAGCGAGAGACTGTTCATGTGTGTGATAGTGTGCGTGTGTGTCTCATGAAGCATCCTGATTGGCATGTTTCGGTAAGTCAACCAATCAATTTCCAGTGTGGGCGGGATTATATCTCTTCTCCCGAACCGTATCAATAGGTTTCATTTCAAGTGCATATTATTCAGGCCGGCTAGTTGCCAGGGCTACATGAAAACAACAAACTCCTTAGACCTGTTTAAAGTTGCAATGGAATAAGAGTAAAAGCCGTTTACATTAATAGTATAAGCAGCCCATAAAGTAATCTACATATTCTTATATGATTAGAAGTGCATTGGGCTATAGCCTGTATTATTGCCTTGTCTTCCTTTTTTTTTTTTTTTTTTGCGGGGGGGGGGGGGGGGGGGATCAGGGATACCTCCCTGAAATGACTTTTTGCAGGTTGGGATGCCTGGACTCTTTTTTGGCCATTTCTGCAAAATCACTTGAAATCCTATTCCTAAACCAATTACAGCCACTGAGTTGGAAGCACTGAAATGTAAATTAAATACGTCAATCATCTGTGGAACGGGCAGGGCTCAAAAAATTCCAGCCAATTATATCCATGACCCTCTAGGATCATTTCACAGCTTGTTCGTCAAGCTAACGGTCGTACTACTCCTACCCCACGTGACCCTTTCGTGCACATATCAAAGTTTATGAGCAAAATTTCAACAAATCACTGCACGTCCCCTATGTCCACCCTTGTTGTATGCGTCACTTCATTTCTATACAAACTAAGATGGCGGATTCGTACAGAAACGCAAGCACCCGTGCCATAAGTGTATCTAAAGTCCCTTTCTCACATGACTTCTAGAAGTCACCCGGACATATTTACCCGGGTAGAGGCACTACACGGACGATTCCCACATGCGCCTTATGTCCGAGTGAGATAATAATAATAATAATAATAATAAATTTTATTTGTATTGCACTTTACACCAAATCAATGACCTCAAAGTGCTACAATGCACATACACACCCAAAAAAACAGGATAAAATTAACAAAAGAATTAAAACAAGCAGATAAAATTAAGCTAAAACCAGCATATAAAAACAAGCTAAAAACGATCATATAAAATTAAACTAAAAACCAGCATATAAAAGCAGATGAGAGTATTTTAGTTAAAAGCTTTTCTAAAAAGATGCGTCTTCAGGCCTTTTTTAAAAGAGTCCACAGTCTGTGGTGCCCTTAGATGGTCAGGGAGGGCATTCCACAGACTGGGTGCAGCAGAGCTGAAAGCTCGGTCACCCATAGTTTTTAGCTTTGTTCTTTTGTGTTGGATGAGGTTTGACTGTCCAGACCGGAGATGACGTGAGGAGGAGTGGGGGGGGATGAGTTCTTTGAGGTAAAGGGGGGCAGAGCCATGGAGACACTGGTGTGACAGAAGGGAAATTTTGTATTCAATCCTGAGCTGAACCGGAAGCCAATGGAGGGATTTGAGGATGGGTGTAATGTGCTGGAATTTCCGCACCCTCATCAGGATCCTGGCAGCGCAGTTTTGGATATACTGCAGCTGCTGGATGTTCTTGCTGGGGATCCCGATGAGGAGTGCGTTGCAGTAGTCCAGCCTGGAGGAGATGAAGGCGTGGACAAGTTTCTCGGCGTCGGGGAGAGTGAGTGAAGGGCGGAGTTTGGCAATGTTTCTGAGGTGGAAGAAGGAGGTTTTGCACAGATGTTTGATGTGTGCCTCAAAAGTCAGGTGAGGGTCCATCTTGACACCCAGATTTGTGACTGAGGGAGAGAGGTGGATGTCATGACCGGGGAGGGGGATGCTGGTGATAGTGGATGCCCGGATCTGGTGTGGAGTGCCAACAAGGATAGCTTCTGTTTTAGAACTGTTGAGTTGTAGGAAGTTTGCCGTCATCCACGCCTTTATCTCCTCCAGGCAGGTGGAAACTGTGGATAGGGCTGCAGAGGGTGTTTGGTTAGCTTTTATGTAGAGTTGGGTGTCATCAGCATAGCAATGGAAAGACATTCCATGCCGGCTGATGACATCACCAAGGGGGAGCATGTACAGAGTGAAGAGGGTGGGGCCTAGGACTGAACCTTGAGGGACCCCACAGGTGACGGAGTGTGTGGCTGAATTTGCACCTGCCAGGGATACATATTCTGTTCTGTCCGTGAGATATGATGTGAACCAAGCCAGGGTGGAGCCAGAAAGTCCGATGGAGGAGTGGAGGCGTTGTAGAAGGATGTGGTGGTCAACTGTGTCGAATGCTGCAGTGAGGTCAAGGAGGATGAGAAGTGATGGAGAGCCAGTATCAGCTGTCAGCAGCAGGTCATTTGTGACCCTGACCAGGGCAGTTTCCGTACTGTGGCCAGGGCGAAAACCAGACTGAAACTTCTCATATAAGTTGTTTGTGGTGAGGTGTTTATGGAGTGGAGCAGAGACCACCTTTTCCAACACTTTCGAAAGGAAAGGAAGATTGGAGATGGGGCGGTAGTTGGCAGGTGGTTCTGGGTCAAGAGTGGGCTTTTTGAGAAGTGGCTTGATGACAGCAGTTTTCAAGGATGTGGGGACATGGCCGGACTGGAGGGACTGATTGATGATATTGGTGATTAAGGGACTTATTGCAGAAGAGTGATCTTTTATGAGAGTAGAGGGAAATGGGTCCAGGGCACAGGTGGAGGGCTTCATCTGTCTCAGGATATTTTCAGTATCATGCTGTGTGATGTTGGTGAAGCAGCAGAGAAGCTGAGAGGACTGAAGGCCTGCCGAATCGCCTGGAGATGCAGGGGGGGCAGAGGGAGGGGGGGACATGGAGGTAGAGGGGCCGGAGAGAGTGGAGCGGATGTTGTCTACCTTTGTTTTGAAGAAGGAGATGAAGCTGTTGCACCGCTCCTGCGTATTAACGGAGTGTAGGGGGGGTCTGGGGATTGAGGAGATGATTTATGGTTGAGAAAAGTTTCTTGGAGTTACCAGGGCTATTTTTGATGAGGTTGGAGTAGAACTGTGAGCGTGCATCGCTGAGGGACTTGCTGTAGGCCTTCTGATGTTCCCGGTAAGCTAGCTTGTGGACCGCAAGCCCAGAGTCCTTGAAGCGGCGTTCAAGGACACGGCCAGGATACGGGTAATTGTGTTCACACTAGACCCGAGTAGGTGCCGCGAGGGGTGGGGCAACGTCAGCACTTGCAGGGGGAGGGAGATGACGCTAAATAAATCCGTTGTTGTGTTGTATTGCCTGGATGATGCGAACTTACATCAGATCCAAAACATCATGAAACAACAGAACAAGTAGTTTAGTTAGCTCGCTAGTCAGCGGGAGCTAGCATAGAGGAAAAAATAGCTAACGCCAGGACCACACACAGTAAACAAAGCTCTGCTTTAACCCTCTCTGGTATAAACATCCAACACAACAAATTAATTGAAAATAATGACACACCTGGAAAATACAGAGGTCTGAGGCTCCTTCCCAACTCCTACAAAAGCAACAATGCTAAATAATAGCGATGTTAACTATTAGCTGTTAATTGCTAACCATTGTAATAACTACAGTAGGCTATTAATAAACAGCTAGTTGCGAGCAAATCGACAACACTTCAAGCTATTCACGTAGCAGGTGCGAAAGTCCCGCAACAAACACAACAACTTGATTGCAGTTTAAATTTTTATTGTACGTACAACAAAACGTCACTGTTTTCTGTACTCAGATGTTCTCGTCTGTGTTTGTACCGGTTTGTACTCGTAGGGCAATGTTTATCGTTACCATGACAATGTGTACTTTCAGCCTCGCGCCCGCTCGCGCCGCAAGGGCGCATTTCTATACATCATCGATACGCCCCCCTCACTCTACCCAGAACTGTCCCGGCTGCGTTCCCACCTAAGCGCACCCGGATAACATCTAGAAGTAGTACTAGGGGGCTAGTAGGGTGAGTTCCGGGTATGAAAATACTCGAGTTTTGCGTTCCCACATACAGCCACCCGTTTTATATCCGTTTGACATCCGGATGTCTCGCTCATGTGGGAAAGGGACTTAAAGGCCTATTCGGACGGGATTGGTTTTATGGGGTGACATGAGGTAAAGTAATTATTACTGGGGAATTTAGTCCCGCCCGGACGCGCCATAACGGAGTACGTCCGTGAAATTTACAGCCAGTTTTACCTTCGGTAAAATGGTCCGGAGAAATTACCGTAGGTAATATTAATCCCGTGCGAACGCGACCCTCTGTAAAGATGTCTGTAATATTTTGTCACATCCTGATTTAAAAACAATTCCACCATAGTCTGAATGAAAACGTAACATGCTGTGCAGCTTCTAATAGGACGTTAGCTAGTTTGCCTAATAGCTTAATGTTGTTAGCAATTTCAAACTACTTGTGGCATAACAAAGCTAACGTTCGCTAGTTTAACCAACTTGTGTAGTCTTTGAAATCTGAAAATACCACACGCAACTGACGCAAAGTATAACATGCACGGCGACGAAGATGTGACGGCAGAACGTAAAAGTAGTTACTCCTCCCATGTTAAATAAACTTACAGAGATTGTTAGTCCCGTCCGAATTGGACATTTACAGTACATTACAGAGGTCATGTGAAACCGCATTACTCCACATCCCCCTGTAAAACTAGTCCCGTCCGAATAGAGCTTACTATGTACCAAAATTTTCATTTTGGTACTGAAGGCTGAAACCGAAACGAAACTGCTTTTTTTTTTTTGCAGAGCAAATTTCTGTCAAGGAGGTGCATGAAACTTAGTGGGCATGTACTGTACCCCCGCATGGATAGCGAGGAACCATTGTTTTTCGTTTTGATCCGCCCCCCCAATAATTATCAATAAATGTGCGGCCGCATTTATTAGGCTTCGGTATCTGCCTTAGACCTAAAAGAAATGTCTCTGCCCAGCGAAATAAAGCCCAATTTACGGACATTCTCAATTAGACGAGAACAACAGGTGGCTGTAGCCTATATTCCGTCAGAAACAGATTTTCATTCAAATGAACTGAATTTGAACTAGTTCAAAATTAAAAATGGTGAACTATGAACGTGAACAGTTCACTTTGCACAACACTGGTATACAGTGTCCTCCGAAGATGATTTCCCATTTGGTTAACGTCTTGTGTTTTCCTTCAGTGAACCAAGGTTATACCATGCCATCCACAATTATTTCCACTGCAGGTAAAGTTGACTGAACAGGTATAAAAACAATAAATATTTATCTGAATAAATGTGCTTCCCTTCAAGATGACACTTTTCCTCATTGTTTTCATTGTGGGATTATGATAAGTCACCAAAATATATACCTGTTTTTAGTCAACTTTACCAGGGGTGCCAATAATTGTGTACACACAATCGGGGAATTCTTGTGTATTCTACTTTGTAGTTTGAGCATGCTCACTATGTTTGATGAGAAGACGCGAAAATACAATCCAAGTTGATTTCAGGTGTTACATGGCAACTGGCTTCCTATGTTAACTGGCTTCCTTGATGACTTTCCACGATTGATAACGTTTCTTCGACAGATGTGGCACCTTGACTTGTCAGCTTTCTGATGTAAAAAGGAGACGAACGAATACAAATGCATGATATCTTTAAATGTCAAAATTGGTTGTAGTAGGCTACGTGCACTGGATCATGAATATGCCATCGAAAAATGAATACCTAAATAAAGTAGGCTAATTATAACTCTATGTGGGATTCAAACCACTTATAAATTAAACTGCATGATTGATAGCCCGTCACGCACCGTGAAAGAAGCGTGATGTGTCAAGGTAGCCTACCACATCTGTCGAAGAAACGTCATCAATCGTGGAACGTCATCAAGGAAGCCAGTTGCCATGTAACACAGGCATGCCCAACTTGGTGAGGACAATGTGAGCACAGCAATCACGTCCAATAGAAATGTGTACCATCTATCTATCTATCTATCTATAAATGCAAGGAATGTCTGTCTGTGTGTCACTCTGTCTGTCTGTCTGTCTGTTCCACGCATAACTCTCGAACCACTCATCCGACTGCTCTCAAATTTGGTGGGTGTCAACCTAATGGCACGATTGTGTGCAGTGCCAAATTTCATGTTATACGAACACAAAATGCCACATCTACGGGCTCTGCACTAGTACATAAAATCCATGAAAAAAATATACTGTGCCCAACTGAACACTTACCATAATATCCACTTGGACAGTAGTTTCTGTTGGCCTGAAATCTGGAGCGAGGGCAAAGATCCGATAATAAACTAAAAACAGACATTGGAAAAGAAAGGAGTCAGTGGGTTATAAGGTGTAATGTTCACAATTCACAAATGTAGTTGTGTTGAGTAAATGCAGTTACAAGGAATAGCTTTAAATGTCAAACTCACTCATGATGTGTCGTGATGTGTCACCGTAGCAATTTAGAATCCCAAGTGGAAAACTAATGTGTAGTTTCAATGTTATTTTGATAAAAAGAACGATTCAGAACTTGTCGTTTGTTGTTGTAGGTTCCCGAATATATTTTTTTACAACTTTCAAAATGGCCCCTAATGTAGTCCTATGTCACATAAATATATTTGTAGCCAAAAATACATAAGCCTGCATAATGTACCTTCAAACTGAAATTTAGCACTAAGCTTCCCCCCCGATGTAATGTTATAATTTGATTATTATACGCAAATTGAACTTACAACGGAGTCTGTTCATTTTGTACAGTGCTACTTATAGCTTACTGATTTTCGTACCTCTTAGCCTCATTTTGGTTTACTGATGGCCACTAGGTGAATAAAGTCAAGTGAGACAGCATTATATGAGGTTGTGTAGGATATTATTTTGGGATTACTTCATGGTCCACCTGACTTTTAAAAAGCAGCCTGATTGTGATATTGAAACCAGATGAGACTTTCATATTTATTCATATAACTGAAAGAACGACCCTTCAGGAAGCCCACAGTCACAGTGGCCAGGGCCCTGATAATATCTCACCAGTGGATGAAGGTGTGTATATTGTTTTGTCTGTTTGTAGAAAAATGTATCCACTTTCAAAAGACAGGAGAACCACTTTCTCCAACGCATCCAACACGTTTGGGAAAGTAGCTTTCAGTAATACATATTCTTTTTCAGCACTGTCAAAGCCTGTGGGGGGAATCTGAAGAAAATATTGTCATGAAAGTTCACTGAATACGAAAACATCAGAATAAAAAAACAAACAAATTTCAAACATAGGGAAAAACCCATTAAAGGAAAAGTTTGGAATTTTGGACATAGGGCCTCATTTCCAACTTAGCCGGTGTGATATAAGCCAGTGGAGAACGATTTCAGCACTTTTCATCCAGTCCTTCTACTTGCAGAGTTTGCCAGTGCTAGGTTAGAGCAAGTCAACGGTTTCTTAAGCCTGTACTAAAAACAGTCTTACCCACTCCACAGACTCTGCAATTAGAAGGACTGGATGAAATGCGCTGAAAACAGTCTCCACTGAATTTTACCACACCGGCTATGTTGGAAATGAGGTCCTATGTCCAAAATTCCAAACTATTCATTAAAGAAGACTAAAAGAAGCTAAATTATTTGCAATTTTTTTTTTGTTTGCTCTAGTCACAGTAAACCTATGCAACACACACACACACACAGAGAGAGAGAGAGAGAGAGAGAGAGAGAGAGAGAGAGAGAGAGAGAGAGAGAGAGAGAGAAAGAGAGAGTCAAAGAGATGTCACACAGTGTTCTTACGGTGATTTTTGCAATTTTTCTGAAGTTGTCTGATTTTGTAAGTGTCACGTATGTTTCCACAATGACATCCTTGCTGTAGAATTTGCTGATCGTTATTTTTACTGATAGTTGATCTTGATTCTTGTAGTCCTGGGCTTCCACAAACACATATTCTGGAGTTCCTACCCTCAGGAGATTAGGAGCTGACATCACATATCTGATGCAATATAAACATTATTATTAACTCATTATAGTGAAGACAATTATTCCCTGTGGTCCACATTCACACCAGTTGCTCATAGAGTATAAATTACATATCAAGAAAATGCACAACCCCCACTTTCTGATGATGGCCATCTGCTCTGATAAACCGTTTGCAAGAAAATTAACTTTGACATTGAATTGTATTTACATTCTGGATACAGCTCTGCATCCATCTGCACACCCATTTTTCCTCATGACAAGCTATATATCAAAATAACAGTAGATCTCACTGAATAAGACGATGTAAAGCATGGATTACTCAAGCCGTTTCCAATTTTGAAATTTCAGCATTTTTTTTCCTTTTTTAATATAACTGTTCTACCTGATAAATGTTCTGCAGGTGTGAACTCAAACCCATAGTTTACCCCTCGTATAAAAGTGATAATAGCTGAATCGCAAAGTGAGCCCTGATGACTAAGGACCAAAGACTCACAGGGCCAGATGTACTAAGACAGCGCTACTACCGAGTTTTCGTATGCGCAGAATGCGAACGCTGTGCTTTACTATATTGCGTGGAATTTACTAAGCTGTCACTCCATTACGTTAATTGCGTCCAACACCGCCCGTTCCCGCCCCCTGTAACACGCCAATTGCGCATGCAAAGCTAAACCACAAGCGCAGTTGAATATTGCAACATTAAAAAGAATCAACGTTTAGCGATCATACATGATACAAAGAGATGTCAACGAGCAGCGACAGACAGAGTAGGCCATCCACTTAAAAAATACTTGAACTATTTACTACACGTAGACCAGGGCTATGACTTAATACTTAGTCTAACATATAGAGAAGGGCTATGTCGTGAAAGAGACAATACGATATTACAGAGGCAAACGAAAGTTAAGGTTGCTTTTGACATAGTAGCCTACAATGAAGAAAACTGATGCTCTGAATACTGATTCAGCTGTCTCTAAACGTTTTTCTAAGAGAAGCAGTCAACCGCAATTTGGATTACACCTGCTTTTAGCAGGCGGAAGTTTTTCAACGCAAAATAGACGTGCGCTGTTTTCATATGGCGGAATACTTAATCAATCGCTATTAGCACCTCTCCTCCCCTGTACTTGCGCGTTACACCCATTTTCAGCTGATCCGCCCAGGAATTAATATGCATGACACGGAAAAACGCAAATAGCCATTCTCAGCTCCCACGGCAGGCAGTCTGCGCGTTTCTCTCATTGCGGCCCGTTAATACATATCCTCCCCATGTTTTTACGTGCACGCTACGCCTGAAATGGGCGCAAAACGTTAGTACATCTGGCCCACAGACTTAATTGATCTCAGGTGCTAAGTGAATGAGTGTGTGAGGCCACATGGCCTCAGATAGATACAGACGGTTAGAAGGTTGCCGCCCCCTCTGTGGGGGAAAACATGCTAACATCACACATGAAAGTCAATGGGCTGTTAGCGTTGGCCTGAAGAAGATCCCACTGCGGATTGAAACGTTGCCTTTTATGAAGTAAATATAGTGTATTTTTGGAGCCTACCCAGTGTGCGGACCAATCCATTCCATTATATCTATACTTTTGTCCGGCACCTGGACTATTTCTGTGGATGTGCGCACCCCAACCAAACGCCTTTAACTCGTTAGCAGAACACAAATGTTTTCCCCCACGGGGGGTGTTTCAGCCATGGTTAACACGGTAACTGGGGGCGGTAACCACGATTATGACAAGATGCCGTTTGTACGTATAGGTATTTGGGATTGGGACAGCACTTCACGAAATCACATGTACCTTAGTGATGTTTGATAACAGAGACGTTGCTGACATTTACACCATGCACATGTGTCGCGCTGTTGTTTACCTTTGTAATTTCCGGATTTTCCTATGATCTCCATGGTAAACGTCACAACACTTTGAACTGTGAATAATTCCCTTAAAGAGTCGCTTCACCCCATAACTCCACCCACTTCACATTTCTGAAAACGGCTTTCAAAATGGGCGAGACGTTCTGAAATTTGGAGAGAGAGTGCAGCACTGCTGCAACCAATCAACCATGGTGATTTCGTGTCAATCTGGGAATGAGTGCTGCAGACATGGCTTCTCACAGGTAGGCTAATCAGGGCAGCAGGTGTTGGGGCGTTTCAGTCCTAATTTGTAACGACCCGGTGACGTAGTGTCGGACTAGGAGTGCAGGACAACGTCAGCATTCCAATAGTATTTTGGACCAACATGCCATGGCATGTTTTCAAACGGTAGTATGCGCGAGAGAGCAATATCTCCAATACAAAATCAGACGAAATGTTACTTTTGTCGAGAAACACATTTTTGTCAATATTAACCCTGGTAATAGTACAGTTCACCACTTATGAGTATTTTCAATCAATCAACAGCTCAAAAAACCTATTTTAGGGTGCAGTGACCCTTTAAGCCTACCTTACACTGACAGACGTTGCTAAGATTTGGGAAAGATTCTTGAAAGATTGTAAAGCTTGAATAAAAGTCATTCATTAAAAGATGACAATCTTTCAAGAATCGATCCCAAATCTTGTCAAAGTCTGTCAGTGTAAGGTAGGCTTTAGGTGACGTCTGCACTGATGCAAACTACTGTACTCAAACCTTCACGCCCATTGAAATTCGACATTAGGCGTGTTCAAGATGGCTGCGCAGCACAAAAACTGCGCAGGTGGTTAAAAATCTGTCCACGATGGTCTAGATGGGTGTTTTTTCGACTCGGCAGTCGGTATCACATGGCCTCAACTTATCACGGGAGCAAGGCATGGCCAGGCGGCTGCTCAGCAGTGGCGCAGCAGCCCAAAAGGTACTGCGGAGCGCTGCGGAGCCTAGACCCTGCCTTCATGACGTCAGGTCTGTGCCCTAATTGGCTTTTACATCCCTGACGTATGTGCAGGTGTTTAGGTGCCTCCTCATATCCACAAGGGTCCGTGCGGGTCCGTGCCTCGTCACATGGTCAAGTCTAGACTACGGGAAGTAGAGAGTGTACAACTTCATAGCAGCGTTTATATCCCCTCCCCTGCTGACACCGGCAGCTCTCGCTGCTGCAAGAGGTCATTTGGAGTTGAACTTGAACGCGCCTGATGGGAAGAGCCCTAGCCCTTACGAATTTCGCCATAACGCGCACCAAAGTCTGTGAATCTGGACATTGGGATTGGGCCAATGTAGGTTACTGATCTGACACTAATCTGTATTTGACATCTAAAATCATTTAAATGATTATACAATCTGAGTTGAATTAAGGCAAACATGCGAACTATTAGTTATACACCAACTCAAATACTACACTAACATGAACATCCTGAATAAATGTAGTATGTTAACGTGACAGAATAATTAAGAATGTCTTAGTAAGTGTAGGTCTGTATGCAGTCGTGAATAAACCATAAATATGACAACAGTCGACTCACAGTGGGTTACAGGTTGAGAGAGCGGGGAGAGAGAGAGCCACGGCGGCCACACACACCACCACCAGGTCCACACGCATCCTGGCACGGTCCTGGATCAGCTGGTCTGAGACTTCTATCGTTGTCTATCTCTTGCAGGGTCTGGGATGAAAATGCCTCTCTAAACGTTAGTGCTGCTGTCCAGAACTCACTCCCACCTATGGGACCAATAGAGGTCTGTGTTTGTTTTTGCTGTGCGGTGGGGTTGGGGCAAGAAGTCACGTAGAGCTGCTGGGAAGGGCATTGGCCATTCTAATATTTTCTTTGGAAACTAAACAAACAATAATAAAACGCTGTAGCATTATGTCTTGTGCGTATGTGCATGCGTGCAAAGGTGGGTTTTTTTGTGTTTCTACGTTTTTTAAATGTTACTCAGCAAAATTTGTCCTGTGTTCCATTAACTGTCTATTCTTTATTCACACTTACAGAGACACTGCTAGATCTGGAGATGGGACTCAAAGTGAGTTGCCCATAGCAATAACCACCAAGAAGGGGCACTCACGCTTCAACTTTGCTTTGTGTGACCAGAAAAGAGGAATGCATTTGACTGTCGCCAGTCTGGGGCACCGGGGGGGGCGATGACCGAGTGTGTTTGCAGTGTGGTGAAACAAAGTGGCAAGCTGCCACTCCTGACTTAGACATTGCAATGCAATATGTGTGGTGTAAAACAAAAAAAGAAGAAACACATGCTTCAAATTTAAAATGTTTCTAACAGACTTTATTAAAAGGCATTATAAATTCAGAGAGTCTCATCAGTTCAGTCTCATCAAACCAAACACCCATACAGTTCCACAGGTCATCAAATCAAACATCCATAGTTCCTGAGGTGTACAGCTCTACTGGTTGTAGAACACCTACTGGCAAAACAAGTCATTGCACCTCACAGGACTCCAAAGTCAGAGCATTTTGACAATTCCACTGGCTTCATATCATTAGGTCAGTACATCAAGTGATAAAACCTCTCCTTTCACTTGCAGGCCACTATAGGAAGGCAGGCAGCACAGGACATTCCATCTTTTATGGATCCAATAAACATTAATACTGATTCCTCTACATCAGTGGACTCACATCATTTGGCACGTGAGACCCAGTCGATTTCAATGTTCAAATCTCTTCTTCAGCTCGGAGACCTTCACTGGAGGCGCGTCCTGGGGATCTTCCGTTGTTGTGCTGGCACGATCAGGCAGGAGGCCGTTAGCTGAATGTGGCACGGTCTTCCTCAGCGCGGTGTCCCAGCCTCGGGGCCCAGCGCCGGGCTGCCCTTGCTCAGGCGAGCCCCTGGTCTGGGCCCTCCCTGTGTGGAGGTCCCGGACCTGGAAGCGCTCCATGGCGGACATGACCCTCGGAGAAGAGGAGCTGCATCTCTCTTTGGCATCCACCATTGTCCTTTGACCAAGTGGACTTTTAGGCATAGTGGGTCTCTTCTCCTCAGAGGTGGATCCCCCAAGGGCACCGCTGGCTCCCTTCTCCCCAGATGTGAGCCTGTTCCTCTGGGTAGAGTCAGGAGGCGAGAGCCCTGGATCTTCAGACCGGCCCTCAGTTTCTGGTGTGACTTTGCTGCTACCTACCAGGACCACTGATTCGTGACGCTCTTCAGGCCTTGGTTGATCTCCTCCTCCTCCTCCTCCTCCTCCTCCTCCTCCTTCTCCATCTTCCATTCCTCCGTTCTTCTCCTGTGCTCCCATTTCATAATTTTCTTCCTCACTGTCCTTCTTCTTTTTCTTCACCTGTTGCATCCCATCCACCGCTCTGTCCATCTCTCCCTCTGCCTGGGGAAAGTTGGTCACCACAAGGTGATCCTTTGACTCCACCCTAACGGTACCCCCCTTCTCTCCAACGATCCCCCCTCCCTCAGCACTCAAGTGATTGTCCTTTGGTGTCGGCCAACGGGCCACGAGATCGTCCTTGCGGTCCTGCTCCTGATTGGTCGTGGCATCTTTCGTATTTCCTTTCCGGGTGAGCGACGCCTCCTCCTGCCCCTCCTCCTCTTCCTCTAGCCCCTCCCCCCAGCTTCGCAGGCTGCCACTCCTGTCCATGGATTGGTTGAGACTCTCCTGGCTGGGTGTGGCCAATGATGACTAAGCAAAACCAAAACAGAGACATTAGTCACTATGTCAGAACCTGCAAAAAGGTTCTGTGCAAAGAATTCTCTGCTGTAGGATTCTATGTAAAACTAATTGTGAGCCATACATTTAGAAAGTAAACAACCTAGGCCCTAGTATCTTTAGAATTATGAAATTATGAATTATTTCAATTATGAAATGAAGAATTTTCCAATGTATATATTATTCATATTATATATATGTAGTAAGTATATATTAATGGTGTATTTTTAGGTCAGCTGATTATCTGAAATAAAGACCTTTTGCGTTCATGGGTGGCCGATTCCTGCCCGTAAAATAACCAGTGTGTAAATTATTGTTGTTTTGAGACTCTCTGAATGTAGATGAGTGGCATGCCAAACCTCACCTGAGCCTCACTCTTGGAAGATTACCTGAATGCATGAAATCAGGAACCTGTCTGTAAAACACCCTGTGTATGTGTGTGTGTGTGTGTGTGTGTGTGTGTGCGTGTGTGTATGTGTGTGTGTGTATGATAGATTGCTGAACTGCTTTAATCTACTGGATTATTCAAGAGATTTGATTCCTAATGTAACTTGACATGTAAAGTGGAATCAAATAAAGTACATCAAATGTGTGTGTGTGTGTGTGTTCGGTCTTTTCGAAAACCCCTTTGTCTGCACACGACACGAGCCACAAGTCCACAGGCGGCAACTCTCTCACCCGCGAGATGAAGTCGGCGCTGCTGTCGGGGCCGAACAGGTCGAGGCTGCGCGTGGCGTAGAGCAGGCCGCGCTCGCTGGAGCTCTGGGCGCTGAGCGTGTCGAAGATCTCCCCCAGCAGGTCCATCTCCTCCGGGTCAGGCAGCGGCGGCGGCGACTCCGGCTCCTCCTCCTCCAGGTACAGGTGGAACCGCGCGTCCTCCCCGTAGGCAGAGCTCTGCTCAGCAGACCCCGCTAGCAACCTGCGGTGGAGGAAGGAAGAGTGTGTGTGAGTGAGTGAGTGTGTGTGTGTGAGTGTGTGAGTGTGCATGTTAAGAGTGAGTGAGTGAGTGTGTGAGTGTGTGTGCATGTTAAGAGTGAGTGAGTGAGTGAGTGAGTGAGTGTGCATGTTAAGAGTGAGTGAGTGAGTATGTGTGCATGTTAAGAGTGAGTGAGTGAGTGTGTGTGCATGTTAAGAGTGAGTGTGTGAGTGTGTGTGCATGTTAAGAGTGAGTGAGTGTTGAGTGTGTGTGCATGTTAAGAGTGAGTGAGTGTTGAGTGTGTGTGCATGTTAAGAGTGAGTGAGTGAGTGAGTGAGTGAGTGTGTGTGAGTGCATGTGTGAGTGTGTGAGTGAGTGTGTGTGCATGTTAAGAGTGAGTGAGTGAGTGAGTGAGTGTGTGTGTGTGTGTGCATGTGTGAGTGTGTGAGTGAGTGTGCATGTTAAGAGTGAGTGAGTGTGTGTGCATGTTAAGAGTGAGTGAGTGAGTGAGTGAGTGAGTGTGTGTGTGCATGTTAGAGTGAGCGAGTGTGTGTGTGTGCATGTTAAGAGTGAGTCAGAGAGTGAGTTGATTTTAAAGGCACAACAGCGCCCTCTGCAGTTGGGGCATGTCAACACAAAGTGAGTTGATCTGTTGGTCAAAAGGTTTTACAAAAATTCTATTGGATATTTTAAATCCACATAGTTACCAATACGGGGTCTTTTGTCAACTTCAAGTAAGGGTGTGTTTTAAATATATAATACAGAAACAATTTGAAAGAACTGCACTCTCTCTCTCTCTCTCTCTCTCTCTCTCTCTCACCCATCCTCCCAACTGGGCTTGTTTCTGTCTCCGTGGTGATCCATCTGTTTACGGTTGGGTCGACGGGGACGAGACTGACAAGAGCACAGAATTGAAATCAACAAAACGTTCATACAGTTCATAAAGTGAATTTTTTTTGGCAATGAATAATGCATCGTAAATCAATAAACGTTCTTCCTTAAAATACAGGGAGATAAAGTCATAAGTATTCACACTTCTATGTTTAATTCCATAGAGGCAGCACGATTTTTATTTCATGGATCCAAGATACTATGCATCCTGATCAAGTTCCCTTGGCCTTTAGAACTAAAATTGCATTGGCATGGTGTTTTGTTCTGTGTTCATTTAGCCTATTAGCCTGTTTGATGCTCATTGAGCTCATTACAAATCAAACCAGCTACAAGGCTAACTGAACAAAACACCATGCCAATCTCTAGGTACTGTATATGGTGAAGGGTGTGTGATGATGTAGGACTATTTTAGTTCCAAAGGTCAAGGGAACTTTATCAGGATGCATAGTATCCATGAAATAAGTGCCATTTAAAAAGTACACAGTTTAACACAGCAGACAGACATGTTGCAAGTTATAAAATAACAACACAATATAATAACAATGCATTAATTAAATAATTAACTTACCCGACCAAAGTGCTGTGTGATTGGCAGGCGGTCCTGTAAGCAATCTGATTGGGCGCGGCGATGAGTCCCTGTCATAGACCCACCTCTCTGGAGGTGGCAGACTTCATTGGAGTCCTGAAGAGTGCCACACACACACAAACACACACAAACACACACATACACACACACACACACACACACACACACACACACACACACACACACACACACACACACACACACACACACATACACACATACACATGTACACGTTTCATGAGCTGAACCATAGAAGACACAAATGTATTTATGTGAAAAAATAACTTTGGAATTTTCACCTTGGAAGACAGGATATTCCTCAGTCCAAATTTATTATGGCTTTTGGCCTAGAGGAAAAAAAGAACATTGGTTGCATTTTTGTTAAATGATTGATTGATTGATTGATTGATTGATTGATTGATTATTAAGAGGGTTTTGCAGCCTGGGAACTTTCGGCAAATTTGGGATTTGCTCCGCAGGTCCGTCTGGCCAAGATGTCATTGAAGCCCATTTACAATGTCCCTAAAACACCGGCACCCAAATACGACTGCTAATCTGGCATGGATATGTACAGTATGTCTTCGTCATTGAGTAAACAACTGCACTTAAAACCTTTAACATTTTTAAATCACTTTCATTTTAATTTCACTGTTAGTTGCGCCCCTGCTGGAAGTTGTAAGCCAATGACCCTTTTCCAGATCCACTTCCAATTGGGCAATTGTGAAAGTCTGGGCGCTCCAGGCTCAGTGTTTATCTCAGGGTTTACACCAGTGCTACAAGGAGGAAACTGACATGACGGGACAAACTCACACTCTTGTACATGTGGGCTTTGGACTTCACTGTCAGCAGGAGAGCCCCACCTCCTTTCTATAAGAGAGTATATAATAACAATATAACAACAACAACAACAATGATGAAAATAATAATAATAATAATAATAATAATAGTAATCATAATAAACATAAACAATCAGGGTACAGGTAAGTGTAAAGTAGAGGTAAGAGTAAAACAACCTCACAAAATGGATTAATTAGAAACAAAAAATGCTTCATAGACATTAATGTTGGATTACTTTGGAGCAGACATGTTGTTTTATTTTATAGTTCAAGTGGACTTAACAGGATCAAGACCTTAGGTGGAATTTCTCACACGTACCTTCAGATTGCCCATCCACTGCTGGTAGGACTTGTGATTTGCTGGAGGAGGGATGCAGGCAGAATAGAGATATGAGAGTTTCATTGGCCACACATTACATAGCACAATTACAGAGCACCCACTCTCTCTCTTGCTCTCAATGTCTGTCTGTTTCATACAGACACTCAGACACAGACATAGACACAGACAGACAGACAGACAGAGAGACACACACACACACACACACACACACACACACACACACACACACACACACACACACACACACACATAAACATACACAGACACACACATACACACACACCCACACACACACACACACACACACACACACACACACAAACATACACAGACACAGACACAGACACAGACACAGACACAGACACACACACACACACACACACACACACACACACACACACAAACATACACAGACACAGACACACACACCTGCTGCGCAACACTGAAGGATTTCCTCCTCGTAAAGGTCGTCAGGCTCCTGTCCCTTGTTTAGCTGCTCCAGACGGCTGTCGATGAACTGGGAAGAGAGGCGGCAAACATCCTTCATTTACTGTCACAACAAGTCTATAGCTCTAAAGATATATTTGAACTACCACAACATTCTCATACGAATGCATATATGAGTACAAGATCTCTAAAACTATTTTCTAAATGTAGAATCAAATTATAGTGCATTTACAGATTTTGAAGCGAATGAACTCCTGACACCAAACAACTTTGACAAGATTCAGAAAATATTCTAGATAGGATTGTCTCTTAAGCTTTACTCAAAGCTCATAGCTTTAAGACGACAATCTTTAAAGTATATTTTCTAAATCTTGTCGAAGTTGTTTGGTGTAAGGAGGCCATAAGATGCTGTGAAGACTGAAGACTAAAGAGTCCATGTGCAAAGCTGAACTCGCATGCATGAAATTATATATTCCTATAATTTCTTCCATCAGGTGGCAGTATTGCACGATGAGCCATAGACCTCTGAAGTTCGCCTACATCAAAGAACCAAAGCTGCCATCTTTGCCCATATAAGGAGATCTGGGGGTTAATTGAAGCTAACGACCAAGTTAGCTCTGGGGTAGCAAACATTTAAAGCCTACCTTATACTGACAGACTTTGACAAGATTTGAGAAAGATTCTTGAAAGATTGTAGTATTTTAACTAATGCCCTCATTCAAGCTTTACTCAAAAGACTACAATCTTTCAAGAATCTTTCCCAAATCTTGTCAAAGTCTGTCAGTGTAAGGTAGGCTTGTAAGGTACAGTAGTTGCCATCTTAATGTACCGAAGATCACAGGAGCCACTCGAAGGCAGAGGACACAAGTGTGTTGAACAAAACATCTGTATTTCAGTTATCTTCATCCCCGCAAGAGATTAACAGGTGCGATCATTCAAAATCCCCATGTTATTTTCCCATAGGAAAAATCACAAGATGCCGGATCTCAAAGATGGCAGTTTTTGTGTAGCATAACTTCAGAGGTCTATTGTGTTCTTCAGCATTACTCACATTTTGGTGACCAGATTTAGGCCGTCCCCACTAACCAACAGACACGTCCTTAGAGGATTTTAAGCTTACATAATAACAGCCTTTTTTAATATCAACCCTCCATTTACAATAAATTGTAAAACTGTAATTGTGAAGCATGTCTAGGACAAAACTTTACTTCACTGTGTTAAATAAGAGCAGATATGTTTTGTCTGCACATACAGGCTGAAGGGCTAACACATCCCGAACAATATAAATAGAAGGAAAAGGAAAGAGAAACGAGCAACATGAGAAATACATGGCTACTTGGTGTGGTTAAAAAAATCTGAATTATTTAAAGTGTAATTTCTTAAATGTATCAGTGTAACTGTATTCTCAATACCACCCACTTCAATAGTAACTGTAGATTTAAATACAATTACTCATATTTTGTATTTTAAATACGTAATCCAGTACGTGTATCATTAATACAGTGTAGTCAATTTCCTCATCCGACCCAACGTGTATGTATGTGTGTGTGTGTGTGTGTGTGTGTGTGTGTGTGTGTGTGTGTGTACGTGCGTGCGTGCGTGCATACAGTATGTGTGTGTGTGCGTGTGCGTCTGCGTGTGTGTGTTTGTGTGTGTGTGTGCGTGTGTGTGTGTGTGTGTGTGTTGAAGCTGACCTGTTTGAAGAACTGCAGGTGTATCGCACTCTCCAAAAACTGCCTCATGACAGAGGACTTGTGGTTCAGGAAGGACTCCTCACTGAAAGAGAAAACGCCCTCCTCCTACACAGGAAGAGGAGGAGGACAGGGAAGATGGAGGAGGAGGAGGAGAGGAGGAAGAGGAGGAGGAGGAGGAGGAGAGGAGGAAGTAGAGGAGGACAGGGAAGATGGAGGAGTCAAACCTAGTCAAACCTACTTTAACCTTGAATCACCACATACTGTAAACAGTAAAACCATTTGAATCTGCCAATATCAAACCTAGTCATATACACATGGCTTGTTGTGGACTGTTACCTCAGTGGCAATATCAAACCTAGTCATATACACATGAGGTGCGTTCAAGTTCACGAACATAGGCAAATGTTTGCAAACGCTTGCAAACAGTACTCCATTAGCCTTGAGTTTTTGGCGAACGTTTGCTAACAATTGCAAACAGTCTGAGGAGGTAGTGCTCCGCGAACATACAGTGGAACTGGATGTGAGTTTGACGAACACAACAATGCTGTTAGAATGGAATGTTAACACCAAATCGTTCAAATTGAACTGTTCAAAGAAAACATGTTCACTGCGAAAATTTGAACGCACCTATGGCTTGTTGTGGACTGTACCTGAGTGGCAATATCAAACCTAGTGATATGGCTTGTTGTGGACTGTACCTCACTGTAGAGTACGGCGTCTCTGTAGCCTCCGAAGAGCACTGCCTGAGCTCGGAGAAAGGCCCGAGCCACGCCACAGCCTGGGGATGCAGACTGCTTCTTAAGACGCACCTTCAAGGCTGTCACCTGTATCCGCACACACACACACACACCACACACACACACACACACACACACACACACACACACACACACACACACACACACACACACACACACACACACACACACACACACACACACACACACACACACACACACACACACACACACACACAAACAAACACACGCACACACACACACACACCAAATTGACAAATGACCATTACAGTAATTTCCAGCATATAAGCCGCATTGTGTATAAGCCGCAGGACAGTGTTTTATGCAGTTAAAAGAAACAAAACTATATTAACACCATATTAACTGCCCCCTATATTAACCTCATAGCTGAAGAAATTTTGCTAAATCAAAGTATAAGCCGCGGCTAACAGTCGGGAAATTACAGTACTGTTTGTTCTATCAGCCATCTCTGACTATCTATGTTGATACATACAGTAGGGGCTTTCTCAACATCCCTCCTCGATCCTCGATGTTCGGTCCTTTAGGCTCGTTCCCACTGATCTATAAAGAAAACTGGATGGACTATCCCACTGTTGCCGCCCCATCATTTTATCTAGATCAGTGGGAACGAGGACCGAGGAAGAAAGGGAGGACAGATAAAAAGACGAATGAGAGGGACCCACAGACTACCATATCTATGACACTCATGGTATTTTAAGGCCCCACCATCGACTTCAAGACAACACTGTGACTGTGGACATCAAGGCATCTGACCCTAACCCTAACCCTAACCCTAACCATTGCCTAACTCTAGTGTCTTCTATGCATCGCTGCCTGGAAGATGACGTTGGGGGCTTAATATTGACGGTGTATTTCAGTAAAAATACAGTGGAGGAGAGCGGCTTCCTCATTTACATTTACAAGCAGCCCGTAAACACGCTATACAAACACATGTAAACAAACTAGGGCTGTCAAAATAACTGATTAATTTAGATCAATTAATTTGAGATAAAATAATTGATTAAAAAAATGAACGCCGATTAATCGATGACCTTTGACCCGGAGCCATTCTAGTCAGTAACCATTAGACCGTAAAATGGGGAGACGAGAATGTGCTGCCTGGATCATTGATTGGAACATTTACTTTAAAAAAAACGGCCTGACGGTGTTAAAAAGAAAGTGTTGATTAAAACAAAGTCCTCTGCAATGTCTGCAGCACAGAATTTGAATATCACTGGAGTTTTCGTCAACTCTTAAGTACCACATTACTGCAAAGAAATAGTGTTGACATTGCGATTTTGCGATTACATTTTATATGCGATTAATTTAGATTAATTAATCACAGAGTATGTAATTAATTAGATCAAAAATTGTAATCGATTGACAGCCCTAAAACAAACACATATGTATACACACACACACGCACACACACACACACACACACACACACACACACATTTTTAAATTAGAGAGACAATCCTACCACATCAGGCGGAATCCTCTTCAGGTCGTCGTAGGGGGTTTCCATGGTGTTGGTGTCCACATTCAAGATGACTACATCCTCCAGGGCACGACTTTTCACCCTCTGTGACACAGAAGAGGTTCAAACTTCAAGCCCCAGTGTATTCCAGTGTGGGTGTGGTAACATGTGTGGGTACTTAGTTAGATAGGTCAGTAGGTAGTCAGTTAGAAAGCAGCTTTGTTAGTTTGCTTTTGTCTGAATCACACACACACACACACACACACACACACACGCACACGCACACGCACACGCACACACACACACACACACTTGATGGTCATTTTGATATCACAAATGAATGATGACCCAGTCAACCCATACTCTCATTGTCTCTCCACCTCATGGCACACCTTGCCCCTGTCATTATTTACTGTAAGAAAGCCTTCAGCAAAGGGCTGTTCACACCAAGAATGATAACTACAAGGGCAAAGAAAAAGGATACTGTATATAGGAATCTTACAAGCTTATATCAATGGCAACGTGCACACATAAACTATAATGATAATGGCATGAAGAACGATATCAAAAAGCTGACAGCCAATCAGAATCCATAAAAAAAAACCCTGTACAATAATGTTCATCAACACAACGAGAGACCTTTAACGTTGGTTTGTGTGGATGCTCATACCGCTGCCGTTACAGTTATCGTTGCAGCTATCCTTCTTAGTGTGAACGTCTCTTACTGTAAGAGGTGTATTGCAGGCTTCATACCTCAGTCAGGCTGGAGTGGACTCCTATCAGGTAGGGCATGGGAGCACTGCAGGGCAGGAGAAAGACACAGTCAAACAGAGTCTGCATCTGTGTTCATCATGTGTGTGTGTGCATATGTGTGTGTGTGTGTGTGTGTGTGTGTGTGTGTGTGTGTGTGTGTGTGTACATGTGTGTGTGTGTGTGTGTACATGTGTGTGTGTGTGTGTGTGTGTGTGTGTGTGTGTGTGTGTGTGTGTGTGTGTGTGTGTGTGTGTGTGTGTGTGTACATGTGTGTGTGTGTGTGTGTGTACATGTGTGTGTGTGTGTGTGTGTGTGTGTGTGTGTGTGTGTGTGTGTGTGTGTAGCTCTATGGTATTTTAAGTCCCCAACATCGTCTTCCAAGCAGCGCTGTCGTCGTTGACTTAAAGGCACGTAACCCTAACCCTAACCCTAACCCATGTCTAAATCTAGCGCCTTCCAGGCAGCGCTACCTTGAAGACAATGCTGGGGGCTTAAAACACCAACAAACATGTATGTATGTGTGTGTGCACTCATATGTGCGCCTGTGTGTGTGTGTGTATATCTGTGTATGTGTGTGTGTGTGTGTGTGTATGTGTGTGTGTGCATGCGCCCATTTGTGTGTACGTGTATGTGTGCGTGTGTGCGCACGCGTGTGTGTACGTGTGTGCACACGCATATGTGTGTGTGTGTGTGTGTGTGTGCGCGCACGTGTGTGTATGTGTGGTGTGTGTGTGCGCACGTGTGTGGTGTGTGTGTGTGTGCACGGCTGCACGCATAATGTGTGTGTGTGTTTGTGTGTGTGTATGCGCATGTGTGTGAGCCTGTGTGTGTGTTAGTACAGTACGTGTGTGTGTGTGTACAGTGCGTGTGTGTGTGTGTGTGTGTGAGTGTGTGTGTGTGTGTGTGTGTGTGTGTGTGTGGTGCTCTCACCAGCAGTAGTCCAGCAGGTGGGGCGGCAGCACGGGGATGAAGATGTGCTGCCAGTACATGGGGTAGAGGATCCCACTGCAGGCGTGCACACACGCCGTGAGCTGCAGGACACAGCACAGCAGATCATTCATTTGTTTGTTTATTTAAAAGGGACAATGCACATCAATTGACATTCTTTGTTTACACTCAAAACGTAAACGTGCCAGAGTTAGCAAAAGAGCTCATTTTCATCTGTAGTCCCTTGGCAGGTCGACACATCATCACAATACATTAATAAAAAAGAATACAGGAAAGATAGAGAGCAAATTAGGTGAGAAAACAGATAGAATAGATACAAAGAATTGCAGTCAGTGCAATCAGTGCTCAGGGAACCTTTATTCTGCCCAATCCGAATTTAGAGAATCCTTCCTGCTCCTGGCCAACCAGTATGGAGGGCTTATCCAAGCCAATCAGCCTTCAGAGATCTCAAATCCTGACCAACTAAATTTAGGCTACTCCTGATCCTGGCGAATCAGTGCTAATGGAACCCTAATCCTAGCCAATCAGGGCTATTGAAACCCTGATACTGGCCAGTCATGTACACATCAGTATGTAGAATCCTGATCCCCACCAATCAATGCCAATGAAGTATTCCTACCACCCAATCATCAAACTGAAACAGTTATTATCTATGGATGGATCTTAGCCCAAATTCTTCCAAAAGGAAGGACCAAAATATTAAGTAAGTGGACCAAATGTTATGTTTTTTTTACATAAAATTGAAAAGTGTCATTTTTGTCAGTGTGCCACTGCCTCAGACAGCTCTCCATTTAATTGTAGGGTGGCCAGACATTTCAAGGGACAGTCCCCGTTTTTGGCTCCCTGTCCCTGGGAAAATACAGAAAAACTACCTACAGTATGTCCCCGTTTTTTGAAGATAAAACTTGTATGTATTTCAAGCAAATTGATAGTGAAACTGAAATGCCTTTTTTCCTAATTTTTGGTAGCCTGGTCATACCAAACCCTCGTACTATCGTACAGAGGGTCTGGACCTAATCCATTCAATCGATTTCAGGCTTGAGGCGTGAACTCTGTTGAAGTTTGAAACGATTGGGCCTGATTTTACCCAATCGTTTGGTTGTGGCATAGAGACTACAACGTGCATATGCTCGACGTCATCGTTAACACCCGATTCCCCCATTTGCTGATTGGTCCGTATGGAATGGGGGGGGGGGGGGGGGGGTGGGGGGGGGTGTACGTTGATCTAACCGTGCTGAGTTTACTGCTGTAGATGAGGATGCGTCTCTCAAACAGCATGCTGGCATAGAGCTGAAGCAGATTCCCCACATCTACTGCCACCATCAGCTCTGTCAGGTTCCTCTGTCAGACAGACAGACACACACACACACACACACACACACACACACACACACACACACATACACACACATATATATAATGTACATCTGTATTTTAAATCATGAATGACCATGATACTTTACTGTACTTTCGGTACATTCCTAGAATACATTTAGTGTAACCATTTATATTTCAACAACTGAGGGGGACTCACACTCTCTGGAATGGATGGCAGGCTCTTGGGGTCTGGAGTGATGAAGTATGGGATCTGAAAGATTATTACAGTTTTTTCCAATCGTATACACACTAAAATTAAGGTTATCAGACAGTTAACAATACTTAACACTTAAGAAGCAAAACACCTGCGCAGAGCAGTACAACATTAAGCACAAATTCAGCTTCACACTTTTTGCAAAACATTACACACAGTGAATGTCAAAACGTAAAACACATTTTAACACCTTAGACACAGATAAAGATTGTTAGGTACTTCCTTCTCATTACAAAGCCCTGGCTTGCCATTGACCACACTAATGAACAAATTGAATAATCACATCTACCAGGTGTGTAAGCACACATGTGCAAAATTGAAAACGCAGCACTCAGGTGTGTTATGTTCGATCCTCGAGGGGCGTTCCCACTGATCTATAACTAACACTGGATAGACTATCCCATTGTTTTTCGCCCCATTATTCTTTATGTCGATCAGTGAGGATCAAGGCCCGAGGAGCGAGGGAGGATGTATAAAAGCCCAAATGAGAGGCACCCATAGCCTGTGATGTGGATGAACTCTCATGGCTTGATCCAGCTAGACGGAGAGATGATTAGAGTATTACGTATTGTTGTTACTTGTTTGTATTGTTGCTTTAGTTTTTCTTCAGTGACTGTAAGTGTACAGTACTTTTCATTTGTGGACACATTTTTATTTTTCTACATTTTACAGTTGTAAGAACTATAATTTTGCCATTTTCTGTTGATTGACTTGTCACTGTAACTGAACATATGGTACAGTGAAAGAAATAAATATTGTCTGCAGCATCAGTTTTGTGCATTGCTTGATGAGGGTTCATCAAAATATTTTTGTAATCTAAATTGTCCTAATGCTCTCAAACAATATGTCTGAATAAGATCCATATTTTGGAAGATGGTTTTTACAGATGTGTTTTGAATTTATTGTGTTGGTGTGTATAAGATAGCGACAGTGTGGAATCATTGAAAGAATGTGTTAGTGATATGAGAACAGTATAAGGTTTTATCAATGTGTTTATTGTTTTGACAGAAATATTTAATTTTGCTAACAATCTGTTATGTTCTGCTGATTGGGTGTTATGTTTGGTTAATTGTGTGATGTGTTTAGACAAAAAGAGCCCCGTTTTCAAAATTGTGTGTAAACGATTGGAAAAAACTGTAATAGCAGTGGCAGACAACAAACAGTTTATAAACAGAAGTAGTAGTAGTAGTAGAAGTAGTAGTACTAGTATAATGTTCCTGTAGTTTACAGCAAACTTTACAAAAAAACACAAACACGTGTATAGAGATACGTACAGTATAGTACATGACAATGTGTTATGAGATCAAAACAGAATGCAAAGCAATGTAGTTAGACACAATTAGAAATGCAGAGTTAGAGAGGCACAATTGTCCGTCAAGAAAGGAGGCACAGGACACCGCAAAAAGGGAAGTGTTCAGGTGTAAAAAACATCACCTATTTCCTCCTTTTTATCATTGTCACAATCATATGAAGTTTATTTCTATCTCACATATCAGCCATATGCTCTAAAAAATATCCTATAATCAAAAGAGCAAAGCCTCTCATTGTGCTTTTTTTCTATATCAACATTCATTGAAAAACACCAACAGCTATAATACTTTAAACAAAAGCCACTGACCCACTGAATTTTCTGAAACAGCATACATCAACAATGCAAACAAGAACCAAAATTGTCACCGAAAAGACTTCAAACAGAAGCCATCAGTATTTCGGCTGTAAATAGTTTTGTCTAGTTAGTTTTAGATGTGTTAATAGTTCTGTGTTCCAGGTTGTTAGGTATGTGTAAATACTTTTTATGTTCCTGTTTGTTCTAGGTGTGTAAATAGTATGTTAGTTAGTTCTCATCGATATGGAGCAGAGTCGGGCCCAGGTTCATTCAGCTGTGTTTGTTGCCTAGAGGCGACAAGCCACAATTCTATATGTGTTGACTTGGTGACTAGCCACGATACGTGAGAGATTTACAACTATTATTAGATTTAGCTGGTCGGGTGCTGAGCAACTGAAGCAACTGTCTTTTATCGAGTCTGGGGGATGGATGGAGTGGTTAGCATTGCTGCCACTGACTGTTTTAAAGTTTGAGGAACATTAGCAATAAACTGAAC
>NC_084994.1:21399741-21404741 GCF_963854185.1 Sardina pilchardus | reverse complement strand
GACGAACAAACCAACCCCGATGAAAACATAACCTCCGTGGCGGAGGTAAAGAAAGCATGAATCAGGTGAAAATAACGGACCTTGGGCGAGGGCACCACGCTGAAGGTGTTCATGATGCGGTCAGGGTACTCCTCGCGGATCTTGCTGATGAGCAGGGTGCCCATGCCCGAGCCCGTGCCACCCCCCAGGGAGTGCGTCAGCTGGAAGCCCTGCAGGCAGTCGCAGCTCTCGGCCTCCTTCCTGACCACGTCCAGCACCGAGTCCACCAGCTCGGCCCCCTCTGTGTAGTGGCCCTTGGCCCAGTTGTTTCCGGCACCACTTTGGCCTGAATGGGGGGCGCAGAGCAGGAATGAGAAGACTACTTACTACTAGCATAAAAAACTTTAGACACAACAGAAGGAAGAGGAGAGGAGAGGAGAGGAGAGGAGAGGAGAGGATAGGAGAGGAGAGGAGAAGAGTAGAGAAGAGAGGAGAAAAATGGGAGGAGAGGAGAGGAGGGGAGAAGAGAAGAGCAGAGAGGAGAAACATGGGAGGAGGGGAGAGGAGGGGAGAGGAGAGGAGAGGAGAGGAGAGGAGGGGTCAATACTCTGACCTGAATGGGGGAGCAGAGCTGGAATGAGAACCCACTTAGCATAAAACTTTAGCATGCTAGCATATTAGCATGTGGAGCTATTTTCTGGGTAAAACATGTCAACAGGTGAACAAGAGGGGGAATGAGACATGGAAACACTGGAAACATGTCTTAGCATAGCATGTTGTAAAAGAAGAATATCAATGTATACATTCTTTAATTATGACACCACTCTGATCTGAATGGGAAGCAGGGATGAGAAACACATAAACAAGAGAAGGAATGTGGCATGCTGGAAATAATAATGTAACTAAAAAGTATACAGAAAGATATTAGCGCTAGTATTATTATTATTTTCTTTTTTTTTTGACCAAGCCAGGGAACCAATGGAGAGGGGCTAAGTTGCTGAATGAGTTGTAAGAAATATTTTACTTTACTTTAATTATCATCTCTGTGACTAGTAGAGTTTGTTCACTGGAGCAACGTGTTAAGGGAGAAAGGCATATCAAACAGAAAGTTGCAACGTGTTAAGGGAGAAAGGCATACCAAACAGAAAGTTGCAACGTGTTAAGGGAGCAAGGCATACCAAACACGAAGTTGTCGGGCCTGAAGATCTGCCCAAAGGGTCCCGAGCGGACCGAGTCCATGGTTCCAGGTTCCAGGTCCACTAGGATGGCACGCGGAACGTATTTACCTCCTGAGAACACAAACAAAACACATCTGGCCATTTGTGTCACTCACAAAATACACATTAATGTTACATATTAGTAACGTGTGTGTGTGTGTGTGTGTGTGTGTGTACGTATGTATGCTGTGTGTAGAGGTGGGTTCACCTCTTGCCTGTCTTGGTAGTAGGCGAGTAGGTGTGTGAATGTCTGTGTGTGAGTGAGAGAGAGAGAGAGTGACCTGCTAGACCTGCTTGTTTTTCACTATTAACAAAAAACTATATATGTTTGAAATTTGTTTTGATTTTTTCAGAGAGAGAGAGAGAGAGAGAGAGAGACAGAGAGAGAGAGAGTGTGTGCGTGTGTGGTGTGTGTGTGTGTGTGTGTGTGTGTGTGTGTGTGTGTGTGTGTGTGTGTGTGTGTGTGTGTGTGTGTGTGTGTGTGTGTGTGTGTGTGTGTGTGTGTGTGTGCGTGTGTGTGGGGCAGGTGGTCCATCTGTTGCCTCTCTTGAGCATGTGTGCAGTGTTGGGAAGGCTAGTTATAAAATGTATCCCACTACAGATTACTGAATACAGTATATGCCCTATTTTCTTCTTTTTTTTTTACATACTCTGATTGATTATTCAAAATGAATAATGTATTCTGAATACTTTGGATTGTCACCAACAACCCAAAAACTGCTTTTCAGTGAGGGTTGATTGATACTGTATATAAACCTTTGTGCTATGAAACAATTAATGGCATAATGCCAAAGATGGAACAGAGGTGTTTTGTCTGTATAGGCTAAACAGCTACCAAATACCAAACAAACCATACACAGATTATAATGAATTTCATTTGTTTTACAAAACACCTTTGTCAAGAAACAAGAACCTACACTGCCCTAAATTATGCTGGCTGGATATAGGCCTATTGTAACAGTTTTCTATCACTGTGCGGCTGCTGCAGGACACACATTTCCAGTGGGTTTTGCGAACGTGTCTGGTGGTCTCCTCCGGCCTTAAGAGGTTTTCATTTGAGAGTTTTTCATTTCATTCACCAAAGAGATACATGGCTACGTGCTGTGATAAAAAATCTTTGGATTTGAGTTTGAAAATCCTTGGCCTACGTGTTACAATTATTGAAAATCTAATCCCTGTAGATGCATCAGTGTAACTTTATTCTGAATACAGTTACTCATATTTTGTATGCAATCTGGAAAACATGTATTGCGTTATTTCAAAACACTGTGTGTGTGTGTGTGTGTGTGTGTGTGTGTGTGTGTGTGTGTGTGTGTGTGTGTGTGTGTGTGTGTAAAGTGGAGGGGACGTGCATGGGTGCCTACACTGTATCAGAGGTGGGAAAACTCCAGCTTCAGTGAGTAAAAGTCTGATCATGTATTGGTTCTACCTGTGCACTTAGCACAGGTGATCTCATCAATTAGCAGCTGAGGAGTTGTGCTAATTAGAATCAGCTGGCTTAAATGAATGGTTGGCACAGATACCGTATGTGGTAGGACTGTGGGATAGATTTGATATGTTTCTCATTGAATTAACTGTTTTAGTATAACATACTGTACATACATAGTGAATATAGTTATACCTTTACCTTAGGAATGTTAAGATGACCCCTGGGTCAGGTATAAAGCCCGGACATAAACATGGCTTCGGTTGAGGGGTTCTTGTAAACATTCTTATCTCTGTTAATTGCCAGTTGGGTCGTGAATCACTGTTAAGTGCATCTGGTGATTTTCCATGTGTGTGTGTGTGTGTGGTAAGGGTATAAGAACGGGCTTCACCCACAGTTGTGTGTGCTTGTTACTTTGACTTTCATGTGAGTAAAATGCTCCCGGTATTGTCTTTTACTCCCTGAAACTGGAATTTTCCACCTCTGCACTGTACTGTATGATGGAGAGGAGTTGATTGCCTGTTGCCATGGTGCTCACCTGAGGCTTCGTTGTAATACACATTGATCCTGTCCAGCTGCAGGTCACTGTCGCCGTGATACGTTCCTGTGGGGTCAATTCCGTGCTCATCACTGATCACCTCCCAGAACTGAAATAGAGCGGGAGGAGAGAGAGAGATAGAATGAGACACAGAGAGAGAGAGAGAAAGATATAGAGACAGAGAGAGAGAGAGAGCGAAAGAGGGAGAGATGGGTGAGGGGGAGGGGCCTTTTGAGCAAAGCTGTCCTTGTAGGCCTAAGGATTATATTTTTTGGTGAGTCCCAAAAATCCAATGTTTTGCAAGCATTATACAATACACACTTTTATAGTTTATACAGTGGAACCACAGGTCAGGTTGTGTGTTTGGGACACAGAATGACTTCGGTATTGCAAATTGGTTCGAATTGAACACGGGTTCCCAACTAAAAATAGACAATTTACTCTCCTTTTTAGACCTGCCCCTCACAAATGAAACGACTTTCTCGAGCGGTTCATGGCTGTGCCACACCCCTCCCGTCACATCGGGTCCGCCACAAACAATAACCTCCTTTGACAGGAGAGATGCCGGCGACTGACAAAAACATGTTCTCTGGTTTACAGTCGCCGCCATCGAACAGACAAAAGATTGTGTTCAAGGGCGACGGTCTCCACAGTCAGTATTCTACTGTGGTTTACTCTTGACAGACGGCTTCCAAGAGAAACGTCTTCTAGTAGGCTACGAAATGCAAATGTTTCGTGATGGCAACCGATAGGCACGGACCGAATGACTGACTGGAGCTGGTTTCAGCCGGTAAAAGGAGGAGGCTTTGTAGTGCCACTAGCATTAAAAATGTCCGCAGGAGCGTGCCAACGTCTCCTGCAAATTCCGTTTAAGCGCATTTCTGCAGAGTCCCACGCAATGGATGCATTGTCATTGAGGGATTACCCAAATGACGTCTATTTTTAAAACGAGGATTGGACTGGAACGTCGCTGGAGAGAGAGAGAGAGAGATAGAGAGAGAAAGAGAGATAAAGAGTGCTGTCAACTTACCTTAGCCCCGATCTGATTGCCGCATTGACCGGCTTGCAGGTGCACTATCTCACGCATGTTGGCGTTATGTGATAAAACAGCTTCAGCACGGAGAAAATATAGAGTAGCAAAAGCGGCGTCTCAACTGCGGAACTTGCGGTACGTGGGACTCGGTCCGCTCCTGTTCCCTCTCTCACTCTACTCGGCTTGATTCGACCGTCTGTCTGGTCTGTCGGTGGCGCGCGCTCCCGTTAACTTGTTCCCGACGCGGCATTCCCTGCCCAGACGGTGCTGCAACATGACGTCATCACCATGGCAACGGCAACGGGGGAAATCAGCTGAGGAGAGGGAAGCAGAGGGTGGTTACCATGGTACCCAACAGTGTGATGAAGGAAATTGATGGGAATTAATTGGGAAAATCGATTGAATGCAATTAAATTAAAATTATGTTGACTTCAAATTGAACAACAAAGGACATTCATTTGTATCAATATGGCTATGGTTATGTTAGCCTATTTGGTAGACGCCTTTGTCCAAAGCGAATAGCCAATCATATCCTCTACTGTTAACAAGTAGCGTGTAAAGCCTTTACGCACACTTCATAACATTTTTGTTTACTCTTAAGCTTTCATACATCAACATTCATAGGTGACAAATGTGAAGAACCAGTCTTGAATCAAAGATGATAATGTTACAATATTTGCAATGCATTGTTTTAATGATAAATAATGGTAACAAAACAGACACACATCCTTTCCTTATCAGGCTGTCTTTCTTGTGTGGTTAAAGGCTAATTTACAAAGCAAGATGATACATGGTTATTGTTCATGC
>NC_084994.1:21384741-21389741 GCF_963854185.1 Sardina pilchardus | reverse complement strand
AGACTTATGCATGTGCAGTCATGCACAGATACACCCATACACACACGCACGCACACACGCACACACGCACACACACACACACACACACACACACATACTGTTCACAGTTCCACACTTATGCATGCACAGTCATGCACAGATACACACACAGGCTGTATAACACTTTCACACCTCTAAAACCTCTGACTTTTAAACTCAAACCCCCTCAAGCTACGTGATGACGGCTCCTAACCTGCTGAGGGTGGGCACCCCTGAGAAGGTGTTGCTGGAGGCCCAGGACTACGCTGGAGGAGACCTGGAGGTCACGCTCACAGCGATGGACTTCCCCCGGAGGACCAGGGTGATTGACAGACGGACAGTGACACTGAGCGCAGCAAACAACTTCCTGGCTCTGACTGAGATTACCGTGAGTGAGATTGACGCTCTTCATTTTTCACTCTTCACGCACGCACCCACGCACGCACGCACACACACACACACACACACACAAACAACATACACAGACACACACACACACACAAGGATGTGCAACATATCAAACCCCCTCATTTGAAGTGTTTCAAAATAAACTACAAAATGCACTGGCCACACCACAATGTCACAATAAGATACTTTATTTTTGTATTTCAAAATGCTGAAAATACTCTTTAAAAGGAGAATGAAATCACTGTGCAAACATTCCATATCTGTCTATTCTGTCATCAGAATAGACAGATATGGACAGCCGTGGTGTACTGGTTAGCGCATCGGGCTTGTAACCGGAGGGTTGCCGGTTCGATCCCCGACCAGTCCACCACGGCTGAAGTGCCCTTGAGCAAGGCACCTAACCCCTCACTGCTCCCCGAGCGCCGCTGGTTGGGCAGGCAGCTCACTGCTCTGGGTTGTGTGATTCACCTCACTGTGTGTTTACTGTGTGCTGTGTGTTCACTAATTAGGTTAAATTGGGTTAAATGCAGAGAACTGAATTTCCCTCACGGGATCAAAAAAGTATATATTCATTCAGTAGCCTACATTGACTGTTGAGTAAGTGGACAACAGTGTTTGAGAGCAACAACTATTCTCTGCCTATGATATGCAACAAATCTGCAAACGGTCAACAGATCAGCTATGCTGACCTGCCTAGTACATCTCATAGCCTAGATACTGTATCAGAGATTAAAAAGTCATAACTGAACTTAAGTGATACAATCTTGAATTTCCTCTTGGGGATCAATAACATATCTATCTATCTACCGTATCTCTCTATCTAAGTACTAACCAATAAATCTATGAGAGCCGTGGAATGTGGGCTTAAAGCCACCCAATGCACTTCTGTCACCTTACAAAAATGACTCAAACTCATGACCAGTACACTGGCACACAATATGGAGAATGAAGTCTCTGACATTGTCACTGCATGCCCATACTTCTTGATAAGCTTTTGGTGATACAGTACATGGGGCAATTTTACAGGGAAACATGCCAACTGATGATGAAAGTTCTCAAGATAAACAAGAAAATGCAGAACTTTTATTTTGACACAGTCGTGGACAGAGGAAGTTAAACAAGATCTGTAGTCCTAAGAGAGCCAGACGCATAAAAGCCTGAGACAGAGTAGGCTTAAAGTTGAGTGTAGATAGTGTAATTAATGTTGACAGACAGAAGGTTTAATGGATGTTGATAGGCAGATTGTTCAATGGATGCCGATAGATAGTTTAATGGGTGGATGAGTGAATGGTCTGAAAAAGATGAATGGATAGAAAGTTGGATGAAATGTGCCGTACAGTAAATCTTTGTAGAATGGATCTAACAAACATTCAACAGTAAATGATGCTGTGCCTACTTAAACCCGCAGATTCCTGATGGCAGAGTTGTCTTTGGTGACGACACAGATGAGAACATGTATGTTTACCTGCTAGCCACCTTCCAGGACCGCACTCTGGAGAAGATTGTGCTGCTCTCCTTCCAATCGGGATACATCTTTGTGCAAACAGACAAAACCATATACACCCCTTCAAGCACAGGTCTGGTGTGTGTGTGTATGTGTGCGTGTGCGCGCACATGTGTGTGTGTGTGTGTGTGTGTGTGTGTGTGTGTGTGTGTGTGTGTGGGAGAGAGAGAGAGGGAGAGAGAGAGAGAGAGAGAGAGAGATAGAGAGAGAGAGACTGATTTCAGTGTTGTTCTTCAATGGAGTCCTAACTATGAATGAACAGCATGATCGTTAGTCTTTACAAATGTACATTCATATTTGATTGTAGTTTTCTGTGCTGCTTTCATTGTAAAGCATACACATTAGTTGAGCAAGATCTGTCTGACATCTGGTCTCTTCTGTCCCCGTTGCCTTGGGTGGCTTTCTGCAGTGCTATACAGAATCTTCTCCCTGAGTCCAGGACTCAAGCCTGCAGACTCTGGAATCTCTGTGGAAATCATGGTAACTGGCTGAAGTTACTATCTGTGTTGGTTTTGAGTGCTTTGATAGTGCTGTGTTGTAGTTATATGTGCTTTGGGTATCTACATAGAGTGCAAAATATTCAAATGTTGTAATTATTCTGTATAATAAGTCTTATTTGGACATCTTGGATATTGAGCTGATTGTTTTGACTATTTCAAGATATTTTACACTTTTTATTCACACTTAGACCCCTGATAAAATCACCATTTCCAGAGAAATTCTCTTCCCGAATAAAGGCATTAGATCTGGAGACATCAAGCTCCCTGACATTGCCAGGTATCAATTTTTTACAAGATGAGTCAATAAAACGTCAATTATGTTGCACAGTTTTCATCGTAAAAAAAAAAATAATAATAATACAAATATTTTTTTTATATTTTTTTTTTTATAGCTTTGGCATTTGGACGGTGGTCACCAGGTTCCAAAGCAGTCCACAGAAAAACTTCACAACTCAGTTTGAGGTCAAGACATATGGTGAAGGAGACCATTGTGATTAAGTGTCTGTCAGGAAATAAACATTTCATAATCCTTAAGGAGGTGTGAGAATATGGTGTTGCATCTACACATCTGAACATGTTTATCGCTCCTTACAGCTCTGCCCAGCTATGAAGTCACCCTGATTCCAAATTCACCTTTCTTTTATGTTGACGATGATGACCTTACAGTTGACATCTTAGCAAGGTGAGACTTAAATGTAAGGAACATGTATGTTTACATTTAAATTGACATGTAATCATTTACCTGACACTTCTATTCTAAGCAACATGCAACAACCAACTGAACCCATATACAATGCTGTCAATGTCTGTCAGTTGATATCCCTCTACAATTGCATTTACCTCTTTCAAACCAAACCTAAGTAGATCATATCCAATTTTCCTATTTCCAAATTCAGTTATTTCCATGGGAGACAGGTGACGGGTACTGGCTTGGTGATGTTTGGTGTGTTGACACAGGACAATGTAAAGAAAAGTCTGCCTGCGTCTTTGATAAGAGTTGAGGTGAGCACAGCGAAAAGGCCCATGGACAGACCAATGCCTAGGCATAATGCCCTATCTCACAATGTCAATGGGCACGAATATTTATTCAGCTTTTGCGTAATGCTCCTTTGACTGCCCCACAGATTAGAGAGGGCAAAGGAGAGGCCGTACTGACAAAAGAGCAGATCAGAGACACATTTACAGACATAAACCAGCTGGTTGGCTCGTCCCTGTATGTGAAAGTAAGCGTGCTAACAGAAACAGGTAAGGATCTGCCAAGGTAATGTTTATATTTATGTGTGTGTGTGTTTGTGTGTCTGTGGCTGATGGAAGAGTTATCTGTATGACTTCAACTGTATTGCTCACTTGCACAATGCATCCATTTAGAAAACATTATCATCACTATGCAAAAACAGCATGGGTCTAATAATTGAGCCTTGAGGCATGCCACAGTTGAGGATGACTGCAGTAGAGCATCTGTGTAAAGTGTAAATAAGTGTGAATGTAAATTTAAATGTGTCCTAGGCAGTGAAATGGTGGCGGTAGAGAAGGAAGGCATAAAGATTGTCACGTCTCCTTACACCATTAGCTTCAAGGCGACCCCGAGATACTTCAAGCCAGGGATGCCCTTTGACATCTCGGTATGGCTGATGAAGATTAGATTACCATTTAACTACTTGTTTACGTCAACAACTAACAAATAACAAATTAAGCTAATTTATTCTTAAATCTAAATAAATAAACATTAATTGCCAAAATATAAAACAATATTGAGTAAAATATGCCGTTCATTTAATACTGAAGTATGTTGCTTATAATGTTATCCATTTTTTATCTTTTCAACAGGTTTATGTTAGTACTCCGGATCGCCTGCCTGCAAAAGACATTGTGATAGAAGTAATAACGGCCATTGATGGAACTATACAAGCAACAACCAGAGACAATGGATTGGCCAAGGTTACAGTGAACACACTTGATGGGGACAACAGCCTGTTCATACAGGTCAGACTTTAACTTTCCGGACACTCATACAGACATTGGTCGCGCTTCCCAGATTCACTTCTTAAGGAATCTGGGAAACGCGGGCATGAAATGTGCTCTTAGGAGCCATGTTGGGTTACGTCACTGCAGTTGACGTTCAAAGAAAACAGAGAGCTAGCTCGCTACTACCTCATTACCCTCCAGTGCAATGTTAACGCTGCTAAACTCCTAATCTCATCGGTAATTGTTACGTGTTTACTGTCCAAGCTGTACCAGGTTGTTTTTTGTTGCCATTTTTGGATCCTGGGCTGTCCACAGAGGCCACATTTTATTCACAGTTTATTCAGGGTACAGGCAGCCATGGTGAGGTGATGTTTGCTCCATGAATCAAAAACTCTTCTAGCTTAGAAACTGCGCAACATCCCATAGCGTACCTGGTAACACTTTACATTACAGATCAGTAATAAGTGGGTAATGTTATGGTAATATATATGCAATTTCATGGTAATAATATTTTCAAACCACATATTACAAATAATTAATGCGTAATTTCTAGACAATTACTGTGTAATTACCATACAACAACTATGCAAATAACTTGGGTGAAA